>NC_056726.1:624584819-624599819 GCF_019279795.1 Protopterus annectens | reverse complement strand
TACATGTTAATGATTTTTGCTGCTCTTCATTTTATAAGTACAATGGTAGATTTGTATTTGAATGCTTCAAAAATAACTACATTCATTTGCTTCCCTACGCATGGGCTTAGAATTCTATGTACATATCTAATTTGGTACAGTACTAAAAGGTAGACAAACTTCTCTATGAAACACAATTTGTCTATGTCCTTTAGTAGCATCCATTTCCACAATGTATGGAACAGACTGCTGGTAGATTGTGCAAATAATATGGATTCATTGCTTATGTATTATATTTACCTTTTCAGTTTGTATTCTAGGTGCCCTGGGGTTAAAACTTTATTGTTGTTGTAAAGAAAATCCTTCCATGCTGAAGCAAAATGTATTTATGTCATATTATGCAAAAAGAAGGTATATTTGCCTTTAAGAAGCCAGTTGCTCTATTTTTTGAACCCAGTTTGTAACTCAGTTACTGTTCAGGCAGAATAAACATCCACCACAAATAAGAACAAAATGTGCCAGGATGAGAACTTGATATTCTAATTGGAACTGGGTCCAATTAAAAAGACTGCTGTCAAACATGAGTTTATTTCAACTGAGGTCTTTGAGGACAAAGTTAAAGCAGAGACATATAATATTATAAGGAACTAGTTGTGCCCTTCGTTTAATGGCACTAAAGCTGAGTGTTAAAGAAAGAAGAGGAAGGCAAGAGTGAAATGAGGAAGTGTGAAGCTGAAGATGCTAGAAACTAAGAAGGTAAGGAGGGCAGAGTGAACAGCTGGGAAGACTGCAGTTTGGAAATAAAGATTAGTTAGACTTTGATGGAATGCATGTTGTCAATGGCTAATCTCTAGACACATCATATGGAATGGGACTAGAAAAGGGCTGCTTCATACAACAAAAAGGAATGCCAGGATCTGCCTAATGAGAATTCAGTCGTCATTAACCTTCAGGACTTAGGGTACAGCACATACTCATCTCAAAAGATATAACTTTATGAGGCTAGAATGTCCACCTAACCACCTCGTGATACTCTGTGTATCTCTTGCATCCTTTTTGAATTTCTTCCAGATGCTAAACATGTTTGATTGTATTCTAATGGCCTCAGGTTACTACCCTAGATAATCTGAGAGAAGCATTTATTGTCCTTTCCCCCTCTTTTTATGTGTTATGGGGTTAGGTTGCTGACCTTCTTTTCAACTTATTTAGTTTTCCTTCTGGTATAGCTTGAAAGCTTTTTTTTTTCAGTTTACCTCACCTTCTCCTTCCTGAGAGCATTTTTGCTTTTGACTGTTGTCAAGACTTTAATTTTTGTCCCATTTTGGTCTCCTTTTTCTCCTTGCCTTTATTTTGGATTTTGTTTTTATGTTGCTAACTCAATGCGATTTTTTTAAGGAAGCAGTAAAACACCTTTTTGCCTCATATTCTGTGCAAGAGCAATGCTGGCCCTCTACCCAGCTTCTGATTTTGTGTGCATTTGTTTTGGCAGATGGGAACCCAAATCTTCTCTTCATTCCTCTTTCATTCAGTTCCTCAATGCAGTTCGCCTTTTTCCCTCTTCTGTGAGAGTGTTTTTTCCTTAGGTATGCTCCAGTCTTTTGTGGTGGACATTGTCAGTCACTTGTGTTAGCCATAAAGCCTTAGCTTCTTCTCCAGGTTTAGATGTTCCAGCTTCAATGATGAAAGATTACCCACCTTCTACTTCTACTAGTGGTAACCTAGCATATTCAGCCTCATCCATTTATGTAAAGGTTCAAAGGTCTTTGGGTTCTCACCCTTCACTTCTCCAAGTCACAGTAATGGGACACTGGTTATGACCTTTCTCCATGTGCTCCAAGGGTAGCTAGTTTGATTCTTCCTTGAAAGGAAAGAATATGTTCCCTTTAGGACAACATGAACTACCAGTAATGTTGGGTTCTGCATTGCAGGTGTCAGAATGCCATTCTCTGCACTAGCCTTTGCTTCATTGGGTTTAGGTCTTCCAATGATTGTTCTTCTTGTATTTGATGGGCCAATGATTGTTCTTCTTGCATTTGATGGGCCAACACCCATGTTCCCAGTGTTGGGTCTTCATTTTCTCAAACACATGCGTGTTCTTTGCTGCCTCTCAGTGGCCCTCATTGACTAGCCTCCACAGATTAGACTGCCTACCTCCACAACTGCCCATGTGTGTGTGCTCTAATCTTGGCCACCTATATGCTCATCCCTCTCATTTTAGGGCACCTGGTAGCCCCATTACTGACTCACCTGATATTGGATAAGTCTATATCAATGAGGCCAGTGTTTGTTACTCATTTTTAGCTGATTTGGGGAGATGATGATAGTTTTGTGGGCTTTTCATACCCCAGTGTCGTGGTGGCCTGAGACAGACTTTATGCAGTACTGTTTGCAGATTTGATAGGTGTTATTCTGAATATCCCCTCAGGAGTGGATCCATGGTTTTGGTCCTAAGCCATTAGGATCCTCAGAATCTGATTTTCTCTTTGGGCACAGTATGGAGAAATAGGAAGTGAGGTGACTAGGCTCACCACTTTGATTTCCCAGTGGAAGATTGGAATGATGACCCCCCCTCCCCGGAGGACCCAACATTTGCTGATATTTTGTGGCAAATTATGATGGCGAGTGCATTTTGGGTCTCTCAGGAAATTCCTTCTTCAAAAAGATGGTTCTAGAATACTATCAGCATTCTGATGGCCCCTACTTGACCTTATCTTGTTATAGGTGGTGCATTGAAAGTTTCTTAGGTGCAATTCAGGTATATATTATAGGTGCACAAGTATCCAAAGGCGGCTCACATAGTGTCCACAATCCCCGACCATGCAATCCAACACACCAAAATAACTTGGATATTCAGAACAAAGACAATAAAAGTGAGAGTACTTTAAAAAACGTTAATATACTATTGATAAAACCCAGGTTTAGAGCTTTTGTCCCTATCACAAATGGGACTTCTTCAGAACCATATGTGAATCTTAAAACACAATTTAAATATCTTTCTCATTCTCTCACATGCAAGAGCATAAGCCAATCACAAATCAGTTGACTTATTTAAAAAAAAACATTAATTAGTAGCACTTTAATTAGATTAAAATATAAATCTTATCACATAATAACATGTAAAAAAGATAAAAGTTCATGTAATAAAAAATACAATATATACTATAAAATAGTATATCCTAAACTTTATTAGATCTGATTTTTAATACTGGGGCAATAGAAACGTGGTCATTCAAGCCATAGCCACAGGTCACATCAAGCTTTAATTGCCAAATCAGTTCTCTTTGTTCTAATTTTAGTTCCCAGGAGCCTCCCCTCACATCATTATGCACAACTTCCAGGAGCCCAAACTGAAATTTGGCAGAATTACATTCCAAAGTGTGCTTAGATAATGCATTGTTAACACTGTTTTTTCAATAGCATACTCAAAAATGTGGGGCATGTAAACAATGCCCCTACATCTTGGAACAACATATTATCCTTTTTGACAATTTCCCACATAGGATATACCTTACCTTTGGGAACTGTGTCACCAAAGGAGTGGTGTATGTAGCGATTTGTATGGTTTGTTCCAAATTCTATGTGGGGAAGACTGAAAGAACATTTAGAAAAAGGTTATATATTTGAGCATTTGTCTGCTATTGCATATGCACTGCTGTGCATAATGATGTGAGGGGAAGCTCCTGGGAACTAATAAATAACTAATAAATCTAATAAAGATTAGGATGTATTTTATTACATGACCTTTTATGTTTTACATATGTTATTTTGTGATAAGTTTTATATTTTAACCCAATTAAAGTGCTACTAATTAATGTTTTTTTTTTAAATAAGTCAACTGATTTGTAATTGGTTCCTGCCCTTGCATGTGATAGAATGAGAAAGATATTTAAATTGTGTTTCAAAATTCACATATGGATCTGAAGAAGTCCCATTTTGATAGGGACAAATGTGCTAAACTGTGGTTTCCTCAATTGTATATTAAAGTTTTTTAAGTACTCTCACTTTTATTGTCTTCATTCTGAATATCCAAGTTATTTTGGTGTGTTTGACATGGTCAGAGATTGTGGGTACTACATGAGCCACTTTTGGATTATTTTGTTGGTTTGGTCTTTTAAATATTCAGGCTGCACAGACACACCCTAGTTTTCTGTTGCTTTTATGTGCACAAGTATGCTTATACACACACACACACACACACACACACACACACACACACACACACACACACACACACACACACACACACACACACACACACACACACACACACACACAATTCAGCTTCTGGGTAAATATAACTGATAAAAATTAATTTTTGACAAGGGTTGGAAAATGATGAACTAGCTTCCCTATTGAAACCAGACACTGTCTGTAGCATATTTTAAAGTGAAAGTGGAATTCAGAAATATATTAGTGCAGGTGAAGTGCTACCCAATGCAACCGTTTTATTTTTTTTAAAACATGTGCATACTTCACTGAATGAGGCAAGGTATCCACCTAAATATATGTTCTTGCACCTCAGTGGAAGAACATGTAGTTTATAATCCTTACCAACATTATCCCCATTCAGTGAAGCATTGTTGTTGTGTCTTTAGGCTTATCCCAGTTAGGGGGAATGTTTGGTAGTGGATTTTTACGTGTCGAGTTGCCAGCCCTGATGCACAACCTTCAACGAAGGCATGCCCATTCACGCATGCCTCCACACATAAGACGCTCTAGCTGAGAATCGAACGCGACATCTTGCTGTGAGGCATAGACACGCTAAAAAATAACTCTGATCACATTACATAGAACTTCGCCCATGCTAATACATTTCTGAATTCCACATAAGTCTTTTGGTCCCTTTCCTAATAGAAGTTGGCCACTGGAGATCTGTATTGAGCTCCTACGCCATACTGTAAACATGTACTCTTGTAGTGAACACAAACAAAGGAAACAATACAAGATGACAAACTAAATAATAAAAAAGATGAAAAAAATCAATAAAATACAAATAATAATAGGAATTTCAAGGTAAATGCTATGTCCACCAGTTTCATATACTCATTTTCTAAAGTTTAACTGGTGTGTTTGATTACAGATTCAGTAAATAAGATTAGGGTGATCAGTATTTATTCTGTAATTGTTCTAAATGAATTTGTGAGTGAGTATATCAAATTCTATGTATTTCTCTTTTGCAGGCGAGGAGAAAAAAAGTAGATGCATAGATTAGGCAGGAATATGAATTCCCGGTAATAAAATATGCACTAGAAGAAGAAACATAATCTGCATATGCCCGAAATGTTAGGTAAACTGATTGCCAGACTGTGATCTAATTTCCAAATGAATGATTCATCCAGAAATTGATTTGGAAGATTTGTTCAATCCCAATTTCCACCCAGACAGTACACCAAGTCTCTGTTGGCAAAGCTTTCATGATGGAGCAAGAGGATGGACAATCTGCTTCTTCCTTTGTCTACCTTTGCAACATCAACAAAGCCATAAGTATAATCATCTCCATCCAGAAAGGCATAATTATACCAAATTATTTGTCTTAGCCTTATGTCTGGTAGCTGTTATATGTTCCACTAGGCTCTGTTAAAATTTACATTCCATCTTGTTTGCATACTGGCCCAAACCTACTCACAGTGACATACAGAATACATCTAGTATCACAGGTAATCCATTTTGAAATGTCAAGTATATATTCTGCAATTTTACTTATGTACTTATAAGAAACATGATAGTTTATTTCTATGTTTAACATTTTTGTTTGTTTTGCTTTGCCATACATTGTAAGAAAAAAAAAAGATTATCTAACTATGCAGAATGCTACCTCCTCTTGCTTGCATATTTTAAATGTTGTATTTGATTGTATGTGCAAATACCTTATTGATTGTACAGATGCTTTACTGTAATGGGCTATGCAGTTATCTATCTATGCAGTATGCTACCTTCTCTTGGTTGCATATTTTAAATGCTGTATTTGATTGTATATGTAAATATCCTTTTGATTGTAAAAATGCTTTACTTTAATCTGAGGTTTTCTCCTCGGGTATCTGCTGAAAAAGGGCACCTGCCCAGCCAGACCAACCCGGTTAACAAATGGGAAATAAAAATAAATAAATCAATACTTCTTGGTCTCTGACACTAAGGAATAGGTCCTGTTTTTTGCAATGGAAACCAACCACAATATCTTTTAGTAGTAACAAAAGGCAACAGTGTTGCTTTTGACTGGTACAGTATATAGCATATCATTTAGGTTAGGCATCCTTCTGCAACTAAACTTTGTGCATTTTGTTTTTGTCCCCAGTGTGTGTGTGTGTGTGTGTGTGTGTGTGCGCGTGTATATAGCATATCATTTAGGTTAGGCATCCTTCTGCAACTAAACTTTGTGCATTTTGTTTTTGTCCCCAGTGTGTGTGTGTGTGTGTGTGTGTGTGTGTGTGTGTGTGTGCGCGTGTATATAGCATATCATTTAGGTTAGGCATCCTTCTGCAACTAAACTTTGTGCATTTTGTTTTTGTCCCCAGTGTGTGCGTGTGTGTGTGTGTGTGTGTGTGTGTGTGTGTGTGTGTGTGTGTGTGTGTGTGTGCGCGTGTATGTGTGTCTGTCTGACTGCTTCTGCGCCTATGTGTCTGTGAGTGTATCATGTTTTTATTAATAAATATATCCAAACCAAAGCATAAAAAGGTCGCATAAACAAACCATTTCATAAAAACTACAAGAAAGACCTAAACAAGCTACAGTCTTCACTGTGCAAAACCTTAAACCTCTTGCAGTGGAGGCTTAAGGGATATATGCAAATGACCCCTTAAGGACAAACCAGAGTTTCAGCTACATGGCTTCTGAATGGGCATGACTTTACTTTTTTAAGTCTTTGCTGGTACAATCAGATAAATAAAGCAAAACCCATCTAGCTGTAGACCAATGGTGTAGCCAGGCATACTCTTTGTACTCAGCTGAGTACAGTTTTTTCTAACCATAGGTTCATAGGTAGGCACTAGGCTATCTGCCCAAGGGCATTTATAAGCCTAGCCAGAATGTGTCGGCTTTCGCCACCCTTTTAGATTAGATTCCTGAGCATCTGTCCAGCAGGGCCATAGAAGTGATCCCAGGTGTAAATTTACGATTTCCCATCCACTCATCAAGATTTCTTTTGAAGAGGGTCAGTGAGAGGCTCTGCCTAACATGGATTGGGATTCTATTCCAGAGCGAGGGAAGCCTCTGGGATATGAATCTATCCCTCCAGCATGTCCTATTTATTGTTGTGCTGAGGTTTAAATCCCTGGAGCATGTAGCTCTAAGGGATTTGGATTTCTTGAGGTGGAACATGTCCATTAATTCCGGGTTAGACATGGCCTTGTACGTCAGGCAGAGATCGCCTCTGAGTAGGCAGTAAGCAACTGAGTAGAGCTGAAGTTTCTTCAGTCGAACTGCATAGGGCATCTGTTTGAGGCCCACGATCCTCTTGGTGAGGTACTTTTGGGGTCTCTCTACCTGTTGCAGGTGTCGGGTAAGGTACATCCCAAATGGGGCACTGTACTCAATTATGGGCCTGATGAGCAATGAGTAGAGGGGCACAATGACCTCTCTTGTTCTAGGTGTGAACCCTTTCATGATTAGGTGGGCTATATAGAAGGTTTTTCTAACCACTTTGGCAATGTGATTATCAAAGGAGAGGTTACTATCTACTTGGGTCCCCAGATCCCTAATTACATCTTCCGTACTTAGTGGATTACCACCTATGTGGTAGTTTGTGGGCACATTGTTTTTCCCAAAGGAGATGACTATGCTCTTTTTGGCATTTAGCTTGAGGCCATGGTTCTGACACCAGATATCCGTCTCCGTAAGACCCTTCTGGAGGATTCTTGTGAAAGCCAGACAGTCGATTATGGCTCCCAGTTTGCAATCATCTGTGAACATGGTCTGCCACAGTCCTCTCGTGCTTGCCTGTACCTCAGAGAAGTATATACTGAACAAGAGGGGTCCCAGGACTGAGCCCTGTGGGACGCCACTTGTAACCGGTTTGGAGTCGGACATGGCACCAGCAACTCTGACCATGTGGGTTCTATCCCTGAGCCAGTTTGCAACCCATCTCATAACATAGGGGTTGATATTCAAGCTGGTAAGCTTATTTATAATGCCAGAGTGGGGTATTGTGTCGAAGGCCTTTGCGAGGTCCAGGTAGGCTGTGTGGACTACCTTTACCTCATCTATGGCCTTGGTAACTGTTTCAAAGAAGTCAACTAGGTTTAAGAGGCAAGATCTGCCTTTAACAAAGCCGAATTGGGTAGGGTCCAGTGTCTGGAGGCTCCCAATGTCTTTGTTTATGAGATCCATGATGATGCGCTCCATAGCCTTGCAGACCAGGCTAGTCAGGCTTATAGGGCGATATTTCCCAGGATCCATTGTGGTGCCACCTTTGTGGAGCGAGATAACTGTTGCTGTATGCCACTCTTTGGGTACATATCCTGTAGTAAGGCTGAGTTTAAACAGTGACTTCATGTGAGGGTTCAGTTCTTTTTGGAGCTCGTGTAAGACGCAGCCCGGGACACCATCCAGTCCCATTGATGTTGTGTTTTTTGCTTTGGAGAGGGCTGCTTTCACCTGTGTGTCTGTGATGTCTGGGAGACTACATTCATCTGGGATAGACACTGGCCCTTTTGGGGGGGAAGGGGGGTAAAGTTTGCACTGAACCTGTCCACTAGGATGTTGGCAATGTCAGTGGGTTCAGTATATTTTTTGCCATTTTGCACCAGCTCCCAGCAGATCTGAGAGTTGCCACCTAGATTCTTGACATAGCTAAAGAAGGCCTTGTGATTATCTTTAGAGTCTTTGGCGATTTTTCTTTCAAAGCTGGCATTTGATGATTTTATGAGGGATCGTAGTTTCTTGCTAATACTGATCAGGGATGCCTTCCCTTTTTGGGATTTTGCTCTGTCATGTAATAGTTTCCTCCTTCTGTTGTATGCCTTATTTATGGCTGGGGTCCACCAGACTGGTCTCCTGTTTTTGGAGGAGTGAGTCTTGGTTTTACTTGGGATGGCTTGATCCATGCATTCCTGTAGGTGCTCATAGAATGCATTTGTAAAGGATTCTGCGGTTTGGACAGCATTTTCCATTAGCCCAGGGGCTTTGATGCTTTCCACCTTGGTCTTGAGAAGTGTGAAGTTTGCTTTTGAGAAATTTTTCACAGTGGTTTCTTTGGCTGGGGGTGGGGTCGGGATGTGGATGTCCAGTGTGATTCATTTATGGTCTGATCTTACCAACAAGGGGTATGGAACATTTAGCCCCCATGTTGGTGATGACCATGTCCAATATGTTGTCCCCTCTTGTGGGATTGGTGACCAGTTGTTCTATGGCATTTAAGTTTATAAACTCCAGGAACCATTGGGCAAAGGAGTTGGGACCTGAGTAGTTTTCCCAGTCAATGTTTGGGTAGTTGAAATCACCCAATATCATGGTGTTTGGTGAGACCTTCATATTTTCCAATGTTCTCAGGAATGCCATGTGGGGGTCCTGAGGCAAGGTGGATGATCTGTAGCAAGCTACAAACTGAAAAGCAGTTTTGCCCACTGTTAGTTGCACATGGATGGTCTCCGATGCCTCATGCAGTGCCACTGACCTGGAGGTGCAGGTATCCTTAATGAAAATGGATACTCCCCCACCTTTGTATTTCGGTCCTAGTTCTGTGGCCGACAAGCATGGTATGAATTATATCCTGGTAGTGCTGGGGTGCTCTCTGGAGCCTTGAACCAGGTTACTGTTACTGCACAGATATCGATTTTCTCCATACTGAGGAGTGCCTCGAGTGCGTGCATCTTGAGGTTTAGACTTCTGGCATTGAGTAGCATTACCCTTAGTTTTTTGTTTCTTGTGTTGTCTATAAAGGTGGGTTTGTCTTTTGAGCCTTGCCTAAAAATATCAGCATTTCTCTTTTCAGGTCATATTATGTCTACAACAGTCTAAATGACTGCCTTTAGCAACAGGTGAAATACTGTTAATTTGAAAATTATATTTTAATAGTTTCAGGGGGAATAGATGAAAATTTTACTTGCATTTATTAAGTGCTGAGGCAGCATTTTGAAAAATGTGTCCATTTTTAAGTGATAGGTGTCGGGGTGGATAGCACTAAAAGCTTGTAAGTACAAAATTGAATTTGCCTGCTACACACCTGCTGTAGACATGCTATATTTGCCCTTTTTCTGAGCTTGTAAGTAAAGCATAACTGAATTGATTGGCCATACGTTAGAAACACAAAGCTTAAAACCAAGCTTGGTATCCATAAAATTAGGGTGACTGCAAAACATCCCAAATAACATCCAAACCAAAAGGTGAAAAGGTCACATGCATAAATGATTTAGTAAAAACTACAAAAAGGACCCAACCATATATATACATGGCTTCCCTTCATTTGATCAATAAACCAGATTGTCAAAACCCAGATGATCGAGACCATAAGGTAAAAAATTTAGTTTGTTAAACTGTTGTGAGATCTTGGTGCAGTGGGGATTGGAGCATTTGCCCTTTTAGCCACTGTAGTATGATCTTGGATTTGGTATATATTATTAACAGGGGGTGTGAGGGTGCAGGGGGATTGCAACTCTTAAAATACAAATACAGCAAACCTGTGCACAATATACAAATAATACAAGTAATCTGTTAATTCCACAGTGCTACTGCTGCCATCCAGCCCAATGGCATAGACATTTATGCTTTGATAACCAATTAGGGAGAAGTTTGGAGATACTAAAGTATAACAGTTACATTGTAATATGCCCAGTGTGAGTTTGCTGTACCATGGAATCTGGAGTATATAGCAGAGGAGACAGTATACAATTTCTAAACAATAATGTTCATTTCCCTTCTTTCAATGGCAAGTAATGAATCCCAACTGATGCATTAACAAACTTCTGAAGTAAAAATCTCTGTAGTAGTAAAAATCTAGCACCATCATTAAAGGAGTAAAGCCAGAGTACTATAATTAATTATACAATGATAGGCTATTGTTATTTAAAGGCATACTGCGGTGGTGGTGCTGCGGTAGCGTTGTCGCCTCACAGTTAGACATTGCCCGTTCGATTCTCAGTTAGAGCGTCTTCTGTGTGGTGACATGCGTGAATGGGCGTTCCTTCGTTGAAGGTTGTGTGTTAGGCCTGGCAAGCCAGTACGTAAAAATCTACTGTCAATTATTAGTGGACCAGAGTTTCCGCTGTGGCGACCCCTAACCGGGAAAAGCCGAAAGACACAAAGGCTATTGTTATTTAAATACAAGCACGCTGATGGGGAGACCAAACAGCATGCCCATTGTAAATCAAGATTATACCAGTATATAAAAAGTCTGGCAGCTAAAGTACCATTGAGTGGCTGGATTTTTTTCTATTCATATATGCTTTGGAGGCATAGCTCTCAGCTGTCCAGAATTTCACAGCATGTCCATATTTTTTCCTCATATTTTAGTTTTTTTCTTCATAAAATTGGTGTTTTTCTGACAGGCATTTGAGTTTCAGACTTCATGTCCTTCAGACAATGCATATCCAGTTCTGTTCTTGTAGCAGCTTTCTAAGTTTATAAGAACATTTACAATCTGTCCTTCAGACAATGCACGCTAAGACAAACCTTGTTATTCCAGCAGCTTTCTAAGTTTATAGGAGCAACATTTTCAAACTGTCCCCATTTTGGGACTGTTTCCCCCATTATTTTAGGCTTTGTCCACATTTCTGGACCTAAGAGGTTGAGAGCTATGTATGGAGGGTAGGACAAATACAAGAAAAATCAGGTACTTCTGCAAAACTAAAGAAACATACCTGATTTTCCTTGTATTTCTGTCCTGTTTCAGAAGACTGTCATACCTCTGAACTGCACATTTTATAGTTTAGAAAAGCAATAAAGATCCTCTTTTCTCTGTTGCTTGTTTTCAGTAGCACTCATGTACTGCACAAGCATGGGGAACATAAATCCTATACACACGCGCGGTAAATCGACAAATGCAGAAGAGCAGGAAACAATGTGGAAGAACACTATGGCACCATTTATACAAAGACATTATTTAAGAAATGTAAGCAATTTCTTTCTTAAATAATGTCATTGTATAATACCAATAACAGACTCGTGGGTACTCGTGATCAAACCACACCAACTGTGGGTAATTCCTCACATATCCATATCCTCTCTTTAGTTATTCATTAAATATCTAATGCAGCAGTAATTATGTCTGTTTTCATAAAAAATCCTAGACAGCGATCCATGCATACAGTTTTGAGGCATTGTCCCATTGCCTTTACCATCAAAATTAAATTGTAGCATCATTGTGAAAATCCACATTATCGAGTGATTCCTTTGCAGTCACTTGTGGAATTACCACATATTTAAAATCAAAGTATCTTATGGGAGGCACGTGTTTTATTTTAGCAATATGTTCCAACCTAACTTTTGTATATAAAGTATAATTTCTTACCTTTCTGGTTTATCTCATGTCAGACTTTTGATATGACATTTTCAATTTAGCATCAGCATGATCCATAAGGTGTACTTTTACCCAGGCTGCTAGAAAAATGACTCTATTTAAGATATTCACATTTTAGCTATTCATCACTCTGGTGGGACTCTTCCTTAGAGTAAATTTCTGACTTAAAAACTGGACAGCTTCTTAGTAGAAAGTATTTTTTCATTGCCATGTCTACTTTTTAAAGGCTGTTGTTGTTTGTCTTTTTAAAGGCTAAAATGTAAAATTCAGAAATGTTACATGACATTTACTCACTTAGGACCAAAGCTTATTTAAAACAGTGAATGAATACTAATGAATGTCTGCCACCTCATGTTCTTCCATACAATAAGGTATATGTTTCCAGTCCTTGATTATATATTCAAACTCATATCCGCTTAATTAGAGAAGAATTAATGACAGAATGAATGAGTATAATGACAGGTAACTTTTTCATTAAGTACTCATACAGTTCAGTCATGCATGGTCTGTGCATTTTTGTATCATTATAGTACTGCGGTAGTGGTGCTGCAGTAGCGTTGTCCCCTCACAATAAGACGTTGTCCGGCTCGATTCTCAGCTAGAGCATCTTCTGTGTGGAGACATGCGTGAATGGGCGTACCTTCGTTGAAGGTTGTGCGTCAGGGCCGGTAACTCGGCACGTAAAAAATCTACTGCCAATCATTAATGGACCAGAGTTCTGCTGTGGTGACCCCTAACAGGGAAAAGCTGAAAGACACAACAACAACAACCAGGCTTATAACAGGAAATAAGGCCAGACAGGTTTTACACAGACATAGATACACACACAAAACTATATATATATATATATATATATATATATATATATATATATATATATATATATATATATATAGGTTTAATATCAACATGTGGAAAATCAAAACAATTTTCCACATTTTGATCAAATTCATTTTCCAAACTTTGTAATTCAGAATTACCAAAATGTCAGAAATGGTAACCAAGGAATCAACATTCAAACACCAGATGTTCCATGTTGAAAGTCCGTGTAATGTTTTTACAAGGGGGCAAGCCCCCCTGTGGCCCCCCACATCCCCTGCAAATTGTATATTCCAACTCTGAGATCACACTACAAGGAGGAAAAGGGTAAATTTCCCACTCCCAGTTATAGTGTTATCTGTTATCAGAACGTCCATCTCACATTAGTGAAAGCACACTACCATTCGCTAATGTGGATTCGAACAGTTCTGGATCGGCATTACAGAAACTAGAAAACATGCATTTGGCCTTCCTAGTTCCGCATAAGTGCTGTTCCACTTTTTGATAGTAAACCATATATATATATATATATATATATATATATATATATATATATATACACACCCCTGTTAAATGCCAGGTTTTTGTGATATAAAAAATTAGACCACAATAAATCATTTCAAAACTTTTCCCACCTTTAATGTGAACCCAAACCTGCACAATTCAATTGAAAAACAAACAAATCTGTTAGGGGGGAAAATATATAAAAAATAAAAAACTTACAATACGCTGGTTGCATAAATGTGCATACCCTTAAACTAATACTTTGTTGTGTGTGCACACCCTTAAACTAATACTTTGTTAAAGCACCTTTGATTTAATTACAGCATTCAGTCTTCTTGGGTACACACCTGCCATCAATTAAAGAGACTCTGATTAACCCCCCAAAAAGTTCAGCTGTCCTAGTAGGATTTTCCTGACATTTACTTACTTGCCTGCTACAGCAAAAGCCATTGTTCGCAGAGAGATTACAAAGCATCAACGGGATCTCATTGTTGAAAGGTATCAGTCAGGAGAAGGGTACAAAAAATTTTCCACAGCATTGGATATACCAGGGAACACAGTGAAGACAGTCGTCAAAAAGTGTAGAAAATATGGGACAACAGTGATGTTGCAAAGAACTGGACATCCCTCCAAAATTGATGAAAAGACAATATGAAAACTGGTCAGGAAGTTTGCCAAGAGACCTACAGCAACACTGAAAGAGCTGCAGGAATTTCTGGCAAGTACTGGCTGTGTACTACATGTGACAACAATCTCCCCTATTCTCCATATGTCTGGAATATAGGGTAGGGTAGCAAGATGGAAACATTTTCTTAAACAGAAAAACATCCAGGCCTGGCTAAAATATGCAAAACAATACATCGTCTCCCAAAAACATGTGAGAAAATGTATTACGGTCTGATGAGACCAAGGTTGAACTTTTTGACCACAATTCCAAAAGGTACATTTGGCGCAAAAACAACACTTTGCATCACCAAAAGAACACCATCCCCACAGTGAAGCATGGTGTGGCAGTATCATGCTTTGGAGTTGCTTTTCTTCAGCTGGAACTGGGGCTTTAGTCAAGGTGGAGGGAATTATTTTGGCCTAAAACCTTCAGGTGTCTGCTAGAAAGATGAAGATGAAGAGGAAGTTCAACTTTCAACACAACAATGACCCCAAGCATACATCCAAATCAACATAAGAATGGCTTCAACAGAAGAAAATTAAAGTTTTGGAATGGCCCAGCCAGAGCCCAGACCAAAATCCAG